>NC_057800.1:23380316-23383621 GCF_018294505.1 Triticum aestivum | reverse complement strand
GGAGGACGACGAGCGAGTTGGTCGGCCAGGTTAGTCCTGGTCCGATCGGGCCCGACCGACGCGCGCGGCTAACGGGCGCCAGGCGAGCGCCATTAGCCGTTAGCGCGGCCTCCGTCCTGACAGGTGGGCCGGATCTGTCAGAAAGACGTTTAAAATGCTTCAATCGGTCATCAACGCGATGTGGTAGTTTTTTGTCACAAAATTAACGCTAAACTGGAGCTTTTGGTCAGTTTTCAAAAAGTGGTAGTTCTGTGGGACGCTTACGTGAAATGCGGTAGTTTTTTGTCAATTACTCTCTATTTTCTACCACACATCTGAAGACTAACGGTGGGAGGACGGGAGACGGATCCGACAACCGCCAGGGCACCAAGTTTGATTTCGGTGGCGGAGCTCACCAGGCGCAAGACGGTGGCTGGAAGCCAAGGGGGAGGGACAACCTTAATCGACCTAGGTGGGCAGCAACAATATCGGGCAACAGCGGGCCATGGGACGGTCTGAATCGGCGAATCCATTGTCGTGGTCATGGCAAACGTTCCCGATCGACGGGAATCAACGGGGTTGCTGGAGTGGCGGCGGCAGAGTCCGAAAGCGCCGGCGCCGAAGCGAGGCGGGGCGGTTAGCGGCCTCACGGTTTTGATTTTTGTTTTAGGCTTTGGGCTGATGGAGACCTATATTTTATAACTGGATAGCAAAATATAGGTAATAGCCTAGAAAATTTAGCAACCTATCCAGTTTTAGATTAGCTAGTTGAGCTGTTGTTTGGAAGAAAAAATAACTAAAAAATTCAATTTTTACGTATCCGCCCAATTTTTAGGCTACTGTTGGAGATGAGGAGTAAAATGATGCTGACATGGACGGAGACCCACCACAGCCGTGAAGTTTTTTAGTTTTCTCTTTAGGTACAGCCATGGAGCAAGTTTGTTGTGAGTAGCGTTGAAAGGCTCTGTCGCAGCTAGGCACGAAAACGGATGGCTCTCAAAGAACATGTCGTTGTCGAGGCATTGTGCACCATGAAAATCTACGTGGTGCGATGATATTTGCAAGCACACTGCACACGACGTGTTCCGATGCCGGCGCACACGTCCTTGCACAATGCTACAGATCCTTGATGTCGGCTCTGTCTCTCCCTGCGTCGACAGCTCGTCACCTCAGCTCAACCCTGACGCGGACCTCCTCAGACAGGAGATGTTTCCATGACTGGTAACAGTGATGCTCCTGTGCGTGTCGACCTCTCAAAGAAAGAAAAAAGAAGGAGAAAATGACGCCGTCCCGTCAGTCCAGGGATTTCCCACTCGGTGCATGTGCGGTGTACCATCGCCCTATATGTAAATGTAATGCAACATCGAGTCCCAGGAAAATCGTGCAATGCGTAATTTTTAATGCAAGGCTCGCTGTAGAGAAGAGAAGATCTGGCATGAGACCGACATGATTTAATGGATTGAAAACCCACGTGAAAACGATGGGGGAGCAAGGGCACGAAAGATGTCACGGTCCGCTCACGGCTCCTGGCCGTCATGTGTCGGGAGAAGCTCTGTTTCTGGGTTGCACTTACACACTCCACCGAAAGTACATAGTAGTAGTATATTTGAAAACATTTTTTTAGGCAAAGACTGCACATCATCTCATTTGTGTGTGTGTGCGTGTGCGTGTGCGTGTGTGGAGTAGGGATGCAGGGCGGCGTCGTGCATAAACCCGCAAAAGTGGAAAGTTAGTTCAAACTGAACTACATCGCTGAACCGTTTCAAAAACAAAAATAATATCCTGGTCCTATTTTGACTACGGGGCGAGGCGGGGCGGATCGGGCGCCGTCCTGCATCCCTAGCGTGGAGGGACTGCACACCAGTTCTCTGCACTCGCGAGGAGGGAGCCACTAAGTTTTAGTCGGCGTTTTATATTTGTCTTAAGACAAATCTTGTAAACTTCAACCAATTTTTATATTAAAAAATCAATATGTACAACAACAAATAAATATAATATAAAAATATATTCTACAATGCATGTAATGATATGGATTTGGTATTAAAAGTATTGATATTTTTCCCTAGAAATTTGATCAAGCTTTACAGAGTTTGACTTTAGTCAAATTTGATATGCACGGTAAAAAGGACCGAAGGAAGTACTAGTCTTTTGGGTGCTAAGTGAGAGAGAATAGGGATTTGCACCCCACGGCCTATGCTAGTCCTTTTTTTGAAACTCAACACATGCTTTATTACTCAATAACATTTAGAGGAATATCATCGATGGAAGGGTGCAAGAGCCACAGATGGCAACCTGCAGATAAACGAAGCGCGTGCTTAGTGAGGCTATGTGCCTCGTTGTTTGAGGTTCTTCCTTCAGAAACAAAAGTGCAATCTAGAAACTCCGAAGACATGATCTTGATTTCGTGGATAATGTGACCATGCTTGCCACCATTGCCCTCCAGTATACTACCTCTGTTCCTAAATATAAATCTTTCTAAAGATTCCACTATAGATTACATATGAATGTATATAGACATGTTTTAGTGTGTAGATTTACTCATTTTATTCCGTATATAGTCCGTAGTTGAATGTCTAAAAAGAGTTATATTTAGGGACGGAGGTAGTATTTGTTAATTCTTCCTTGCAGTCCGAAGCAACAATGATGCGTTCCTGTAATAGGTCAGTTGCCAATGCCATTGCCTCCCATACAACTAAGGCCTCCAATGTCGTCAGGTCTGAGCCACCAGCAAAAACAATCGCCCAAGTCCCCATAAACTTTTTGTCACTGTCGATGCTAATCACAGTGAATGACCCTAGCCTTGTGGAGATTAATACCGCACATCCACCTTGTGCAGATGCGGGTTGGACGTGGGTTGCATGGTGACGCGATCGCTCACGTATGTCCTGACTCGGTCGGATCCAGGGGGATTCAGTAGGGAGCGCTACGTCTCGCTTACAGCGAGACTTAGCGTGCTCTCGCGTCAGACTCCTCCCTAAATGGGTCGGCCAGGGCGCGCAAGAGGCCATGGCCTCATTTTTTTCTTCATGTTTTCTGTTTCTTGTTTTCATTTCATTTCTTATTTTACTTTAGTTTATACTCTCAAATATTCTTATATATATATATATATACATATATATATATATATATATATTACAAAATACACTATACATAAAACATTTAAAAAATGTTACGTGTGTAAAAAAATGTTTCCCATGTATACAAAAATATAAAACATGTGTGAAAAAGTTGAACATGTATTTAAAAACTTTTAATCAAGTGTTAAACAAATATTTTAAAAAGATTAATCAATAATTTAAAAAGGTTAAATGTGCAAAAGAATGAAA